>NW_027494812.1:0-20839 GCF_021521415.1 Bidens hawaiensis | reverse complement strand
GAGGGGGGGGATAGTTTAATCCGGCTTGGTCAAAGTTAAGGTTTAAGTTTCGGTTTAGGTTTCGGTTTTGATTTCGGGTTCTGGAAGCACGAGCTGAGTGATTTTGGTTATTTTGGTTATTGAGGTTGGGTGGGTCAGGTATGTTTTCTGGTGAAACGCGTTATTTTGTGGATGTGGGTCTTGGTTTTGGTTGTTCTGGTTCTGGTTTTCGTATTGGTTCTGGTTTTGGTTTTGGTTCTGGTTCTGGTCTTCCATTTCTGAGTTTATGTTTTGTACTCGGTTCTGCCGAGCTAATCTCTCAATCTAGGGCTCGTAAATTAACTGAGACTGTCGGTCCGAATGGCGGGTGCGCATAAACCTGTAATCTGCACAACTAACACAACCCGCTTAAAATACAGAAAAATAAAATAAAAAATTAAAACTAAAATAAACACAAAAATCAATTAATACGAAAGACACTAAGCGCACTAACTCCCCGGCAACTGCGCCATTTTGATGACTGTCGTTTAAGTCAATCAAAAACCTAATTATTCTAAATAGTTTAGAGCAAGTAGGGTATCGTATCACAAGGAGTATGTGGTCAATGTAATTCGTGTACAAATTTAATATTATGAAGTAACTGGTTTTTTAGTGCTGATCACACAAGCAATTTAAAATGAATTTAAAGAACTAAGCAACGAACAAGTAAATGAGTATTAAGCAGTTAACAAAGCAAATCACACCAGGGAATTCAAGTAAGCAACCAACAGTTATCTCATGAAACCTAACAAATTAATTATTAACGATTAAATGAAAACTGATCAATCAGACAAAACCTTAGACATCAACAATTACTTTACACACGTCACTGGTTATCAAACAGTCATTGCTAGTTTGACTCAGTTATGGGCAATTGTATGTTTTATCGTATTCAATCTAACCAAACAGTTATATGATTAATTATCTAGCAACTGATAAAAAATCGTTCAGACCAACGTAAACCAAAACTGACCAAACACACAGAAATACTAAACACCAATAATCACATATCAATCATCAAACAGTCATTACAAACTATAAGTCCCGGGTGCGATTCTAGGAGATTAGCCGAGCCTAGACATCATCAAATCTTCGATACGGGTGATATGGATCATGCGAAAGGTCTTGGCACAAGCTATGGTGGTGGAAATCGCCTCTTGGAGCTGCTAGAATTGCCTTTTCTTCGTCAAAACGGATTTAGGGTTGTTTATGATGAAAAATATCATTTAAACCTAATTTTCCCGTCTGCACACCCGTCGCGGTACGCGACGGGACGCGATTGACCAAAAAGTCAAACATTTTTTACTCACCCATCGCGGTACGCGATGGGTCCTGCTACAGCAATCTTCTATAAATTTCGTCGTTTCGCGTGCTGGACATCCAGGGTCTTCATTCCGTGTCACAACAGATCCATATTGAGTACTTTAACGCCTGTGACCTGAAATCCAATACTACACGTATGAAGTATCGATAGTTTTTAGAATAAACAGTTAAACTAAACAATAAACAAACTAAAACATATACAAATTAACCGACCATCAATAGACGAACACTTTAGTGGCTTTAAATTAAGTGTTGGTATTGTTCAGAATGATTTAGACAATTAAAATGATATCAGACCAAATTTTAGTTTATATGGTTAAGATTTAGGTGATTTTTAGATTTCAAATGCATGTTTGACTTATGGGTTTCATATTATGAATTTTTTTGACTTTGACTTATTCATTCAATATATCAGATTCGTTTGAGTTCATTCGTTACCAGTGTAACAAATGAGATTCCATTAGTTGATATTGTAACGAATGAATCCTCATTCGTTTACTATTGTTAATGTAACATCCTAAATATTATAATATTATATTATAATATTAAATAAAGATTTCTTTAAGTTATCGTGTGTTAAATAAATATTTTAATATTAAATAAAGAAAGTTACGTTTAGCGATTTCGCGTTAATAATTAATTAATATTAAATAAAGAAAGGATCATGGACTTAGATTAATTAAGGTGTGTTAAAATGGGAATGGGCTTAGAGTCCATGGGATTAAAGGGGATATAAATACCCCCTTAAACCATTTCAAAACCCTAACTCTCATTCCATCCTTTCCATCTTAATCTCTACACACACTCAAACACACACACCTTCCTTATTATACATAAACGGCCAAGAGAGAAAGAAAGAGATCCAAGGCCAAATCAAGCTAACTACTACTAGATCTTCTATATACAAGTTAGATCCAAGGTTAAAGATTCATAAACAAGCTAGCCGAAACCAAACGAACCCATAAAGGTATGTTCTTGATCTTAAAGTTTATGTTTTAATAAACGATTAGTCTTGAAACTTGAATCTAGAGTAGATCGACTTTAAACGAACATTAAAGTTGGAAACTTGATGCTAATAATGGAAGAAACGAACCCAAAATGGAAACGACTCGTTGAAGAAAAACCATAGATCTAGTTTTAGATATTTATAGCCATAAAGATTCGAACTTTAAGGGTAACCGGGTTAAGTTTCGAGCCGGGAACGTTTAAGGAAGTGAATACGGGTATTATAGAACCCTTATAAGGTGTCGGGGTTATAGACGGGTCAAATACGAGCCGAAATGAGGTGATAGGATTGAAACAAGATGTTATATCCAAAACCCGTAACCCATTAATTCTCACCCGTCGCAGACCATTGAACCCGACTACGTGGTGCAGCCCGTGACCTCTATGTTTTTTCTAAAACCCATCTGCTCAAACAAGACCAAGAACCAACAGTGGCCCTTTTCACCCATGTTCACATACAGCCACACCAAAACCAAAGCTCGCATACAAATATACAATATGCATGCACTCAGCACTGATTACAAGAAACTCGCATACATTGTATGCGAGTTCAGCAGCTATTGAAGGAACAAATGGACATCGACTACTCTGTGTATCGATTACAAACAGATTCGATTACAATACCAAAGTGAGAATCGATTACAAATAAAATCGTTTACAATTGAGCCTCCGAAAACCCGATTACCACATGTAGATACATAATCGCATACCCTGGAACTCGATTACCCACTTAATTCGATTACAACATAGACCCGATTAGAAGGAGCTTCGATTACATCTAAACTCGATTACAATCTGAATTCGATTACACCGAACTCGAACACATTAGACTCGATTACTTTAACCAGATTGATTACATTGAAACTCGATTACTTTGATTATTCGCATACAAGTAGACTCGATTACAACCTGATGATTACAATGAACTCGAACACAATCCAAATCGATTACATTGTAATCGAATATCAAGAGATTCGATTACAGTGAGGACTCGATTACAATATAGGATGTCAAGCAGAGGATCGATTACGATGAATTGCCCTTATAATCAGTTGATTCTATCATTATCGACTACCTTGTAATCGATTCAGGGGAAGGGGGGCTCGATAAGAAGAAGAAGACGGCCTGATGTTTGGTTAACCTATGGAGGGGTTGGGCCTTATAAACATACACACGGCCCAATTTCTAGTCAGGCCCAATTACAAGCCCGAGCCCTATTACACTCCGAACACTCGATCACACCGTCACTCAAACACTTAGAACATAAAACTCGATTACAACATAGATAGATAACTCGTTTATAATTCCTTGGGTTATTTATAACGTAATTAACAATAATAGAAACCCGATCACATTAAGACACGTATACATTATATTTACATATAACTACCCGTGAGTTAGATTTGTGTGTATAAATATACGCATACGCGTACCCACGTCATTATACGTCAAAAGGATAATCTAAGGGGTAAGCTAAAATATTAAAGAAAGGAAAAGGAATATTAAATCATTAAAGCCGTATACACTAGGATTTGTATAAAATAAACTAAGTAATACAACGACCATAGACTACTCCAAACATAGAACCAATATTAATGCGTGTACCCTATATACAGTTAGCAGGGCACAATTAAAGAAAGGAATTACGATAAACGAAGAAAGAAACAGGATCCAGGTGAGTTTCTAGCCCCATTTCCTTGTTATGTTTTCAGGGCTGTGTGCATACTCGATGTGATTATTAATACATTTATCCTAAGTGATAAGTGTATGCCTTATGTGATTATGTGAACGGTAAGAATGATTGCTTGTCGTTATGTGAACGATCTTCGGATATTGATCGTACTATCAAGTTATAATGCTATGTATGATATATGAATGATATGTATATATGTTATGAATGTAAGAGATAGCAAGATAGAAAGGGACCGGACCCTACTAATATCTGAGGTAGAAAAGGGACCGAGCTCTTCTAAATCTCGAGGCAGAAAGGGACTGAGCCCTAATAATACTCAAGGCAGAAATGGGACCGGACCATAATAATATCCGAGGCAGAAAAAGGGACCGAACCCTAATAACATCCGAGGTAGAATAGAATAAAGTAAAGTAGAAATTAAATTATGAAAGTAAGAATGAAAGTATGTAAGTACGTATGTAATGTATGTTATGTGATTAACTAGAACTCACTCAGCGTAGCTGACTTTTAGTATGCACGCAGGTGAGTAGGATGAGGCAGCTCGCTTGAGGGGAACACGTGGCATTGAATAAGAGGCTGGCATCGGAAGACTCAAAACGTGTTATGTTTTAATTATTTAGTTTTTTAAAGACAAGTTGTTTGTTTAAGACAAGTTTTGGATTATTAATAATTGTTTTATGAAAGTTTTTATATTCCGCGAATGTTTTTATTAACTCTGATGAATAGAACTATGTGAATGAGTAAATCCAACATCCAAATGTAGGGCGTCGGGAACGGGGCCTTACAGTTAACGTATGACCACATTCGTTTATAGATTTCATGGATGACCTCATTAGTTGTTTATCAATACGAATGTAGGTTTATAATAGATAACGAATGTGGATCTTAACTTAACGAATGTAACTATTCGCTTAAGTATTAACGAATGTGTTCCTTCATTAATAATCTTTAACAAATGTGATATATGTCATTCATTATTTTTAAGTATATAACGAATGAAGACATAATCATATTTCGTTAAAGTATATTTCTTGTATTAACATGTTCATTTTTTACAGATATGGCCGATAATATTTCAATTGAGCAAGACCAGTCTGCTTTTCATGAGGCTGAGGTTATACAAGAACAACCAGTGGAACAACCTGCTCAACAAAAAAGAGAGGCACAAGCTGTTGATCTACCGTTTGATAAGAAGCACAATATTTGTGTGTTCTTAGATGAAGACTTATTAGGACCAGCAATGTTTGGAGCTATTATTTCTTTCTTAAAGAGATCGAGGATCTAATTTCTATCTCCGTTGATCTGCATATTCATTTTAGCATTATCCGTCCTTTCTGAGATACTGCTAAATAAGTATCTGAAGAGAATCAAAAAGATGTCGAGGTTCAAGGAAAGAAGATTGTTATCTATGTCGATATGATTAGGAAGGTTTTGAGGTTCCAGGATATGATATATGATCGGTGTGAGTTTGAGAAAGTATTTATCAAAGGGTTATTCAGGCGTTTGAAGTATAAAGGTGATTTGAATATGTCATAGTACAACAAGGCGAATCTCAGTGTACATTATAAGTATTTACTCCATCTACTTATACATTGCCTTGGAGGAAGAAATGGTGGATTCAATGAGTGTAGGATTATGATCCAGTTGACTTTTCTTGCTCTCGTGTTAAATGAGTTGTTCAACTTTTCAGAAATGGTGTTCTATCAGCTAAAAGAGAACTGCAGTATGAGGAAGAACAAGTTTCTTATGTATCCTCGATTCTTACAGTTGATCATTACTCACCTCTAGCCGAATTTGATAAAAGACATGAGATGGCTAATGACTTGTTGATTCTTGAGTACATAAATGAAGATACAATGAGACGGGTTAGAGCCTATCGTGGGTAGACTTTTCAGACAAAGCCTAAGTTTAAGATATTGATTGGGCATGTGGCTCGCCCTGATTATGTAGCTCCACCTAATGATCGTTGGATCCACGACGATTTGGATTTCAAACGTGAAGGTGGTGAATGTGGGAACGATGGTGATCATGATTCTACTGAACGTAAGCGTAAGGGTAAACCAATTGCGGTGAATAAACCAACACAGAAGCGAACATGTAGATGTTCAGTGTCGAGATACAAGAGTTGCAACAACATGTTCTAAAAGTGGTGGTATATTCTAATGTATCTACTCAATAAGCACCAGTGGTTACTACTTTACTGAGTACCCAGTTACTATATGATGACATCTTCCACTGATCTGCGTATCATGTCTATTCAAAGACCAGTGATATATCCAATGGCTTTATCTCCTCAGAAAACGATTGCAACAAGTCCATCTCTTCCAGCACGAATGATGCAGAGATCTGATTATGCTTTTATGTCTTGTAATATATCTGAAGGTTCAATGCATCCGGTTAATCCTACGTTCTTTAATTTGCCAGTTTAACAACAAATACTACAGTTGTTAAATTTTCATTTGTAAGAGAATCAGATGGCCACGTGCAGATTATCTCAAGAGCAAATGCGAGCTGATAAGAGAAAAATGTTGAGCCGTATATCATGTGCAACGAGAGAACCAGTAACTACGAGCCCTGGTTACTGCTCATGGTGGATAAGTTGAATAAGCGAGACAAATTGATATACCAGCTTACATGCGAATAAGACATGCTTAAGAAGTTAATAACTGATTATCAAGATAAAGATCCAGAAGCTGGTGCTGGTGGTGGTGTTGATCAGCAATCAGGTGGTACTTTTGTAACAACTTGGATTTTTCTATTTTATTTCCGTTACCCGAGCCGTTGTTATGTTCAGGAACTTTTATAAAATACCGTAGTTATCGAGTTATTATTTATTTATATTTGTTTATTATAGTTATTTAATATATAAATAAACTTTCAAATATACACAATTCTAACCCTAACCTAAACTTTAAACCTATGTTGTATCCACCACCATAGTCCAAGGACCAACCATCAATTCTGTTAAATTATTATATCAAACCCTCTAACCCATCAGCCAAACCCATTAACCCGATCCCCTATATCCAACCCAGTTCGTAAACCCGTGACCCAATTTCAAGCTTGCACCACAATTGTCGACATAAACTTGAAAATTGATCAATGTATAACTTGATTCAAACCATAATAAGCCATATCGGCACTTTTAATCTGGAAACTAGGATCGTTTTTTATTAGTTTTGATTATATTATTATACCAACTTAATTCGTTTATCATTATACCATATAACGATTGTTATAACACAATTACATCTATGATCTACCCACACAATCCTTATTCCAGCGCCGTCAAAACCCCTCTGGTTAATTGCATCTTCATTGCATCTTTTCTGCATTCGTGATATTACCCTTAACGGCAACTAACTTTTCTAATTAACCATTGTATAACCATTTTTATAGGTAATTAATTATATGTTTCTGCTCGCCGTGATGTCTGCTAAATTAATCCCATAATCAATCGGCCTAACATGCAACGATTTGGCCGATTGATTGTGCTAGGGATCATATGTTATTCAGGTTCGAATCAGTGTGTTTATGTATAAGCCGTTTCAAACTATAACCCATTCACCCTAACATAGGTGGCTAGGGTGGTTTGTTTAAAGGCTTAGAGACGCCTGGGGCTCGAGTTCCCCAGCCCGTATTTTTAGCTGTATTTTCCTTATTTTTGGGTTGTTTAGTAATTAGTTAAATGTTATTAATATAAAAAGGTAAATAAACTTTATTTTAATAAACCGACATCGTTAAACTATCGTTTTTGCCCAGCTCTGTCATAAACATATATATATATATATATATATATATATGTGTGTGTGTGTGTGTGTGTTTATAACTATATGTATATATAATAGATTAAATCAAGATTTTTAAACAAGTAAAAATATATATAAATACATTAAAGGTTTGATAGTTCAAAATAAATAATTAAAACCAATCTCTTTATATAATTTATCAATAAAACTATAAATATTTATTTAAGTATTTTATTTATAATTATAATTTTATATAATTAAAATATACTATTCATTAAAGTAATAATACAAAATGATAATGTTGATAATAATTTAAGTAATAATTAATTTTCGCAAGAACATACTCGATCATCAAAGTCCCGAATCTCTGTCTAGTTATAGATCCGTTGTTCAATTTATATTTATTTCCGCAATTATTGTTACCTAGGATTTCTCGTCAGTAATTTCCGAAGAGTGTGATCTACCCCCTTTTTCTTATCAAATCATTCCTGCTTTGCTTATTTGATAAGGTGAATACTCACTCTCCTTTTTACTTATTTATAATCCTTTTGGGGACATATGCGTATCGTATTATATTTATCAATTATTTAGTATTCACACTTGCAAAGCGTTAAATCCCTGTGTGGATATAAATTATTTTCCTAACTTGCTATATGTTTATTTGCTTAATCGTCCACATTTGGAGAGGCCCATCATAATCAAAGAAATAGTATGATCATACGACCGTCATAGTAGCCAATGCCCACTTCACAAGGCAACAGTTTTACCGACACTCATTATTTGCTCATTGGATAAATTGTTTACCTCACAGAACAGTTTTGCATTTTCTTTTATATATTATACTGTATTTCAAAATAGCTGGTGTTTTACTCACTCAACCTTGTGTTGACAAAATTATTTGTATCTTATACGCACATGTAGGTCATCATGTGAATTAATATCATGAATTGTTGAAGGATTTAGGATTGCTTATGTTAGAAGAGATATTATTAAGACTAAATCAATACTTAGTTAATTTTGATTTATTAATTGTTTTGTTTCCTTATTTTTGGATTATGTACCTTGTTTTGTTTGAATTTGTTTAAAATATTTAAATTTAAGTAAATAGATATTGCCATTTTAGTTATTGCATGATAGTACCTTGAGAGCTGTGAGCAATCAGCTCACACCCCGACATGTCCGACTTAGGTTGGGTTGTGAAAACTTTGACATCTGGTAGTGCTCCAGTTGAGGGTGATTTGGGGAACAGTTGGTGGTTTATCATGATTTCTCTAACATTCAACCCGTGAATACTCTTAAGGTAAACATGGTATTGTTTATGGATGATAAGGGTGTTGTGATTAGCATGGTTGATGCCAATGAGATAGAAGAGGGTGAGTTCATTGATCACTCGCTGACGAAAGAGCAGATTGTCATCCGACTTAATTTAAATTTAGAGGTGGTTGATGAGCTGGAGAGACAGGAAGACGTGGAGGTAGAGGAAACTGAGGAAGTACGGTTTGATAAGGTGTTCCAACTAGGAATACTTCTTATGATGATGATTATGTTGAGATGAGGATGTGACTGCTGAGGAATACCCTGAGATATATACTCAAGCAAATAATGGTGATGATGGGATTTCGTTCTTTACCACTAAACACTTTGAAGAAGCAGAAGAATGTTTGAAAAAGAAAGAGAAAGAAAAGGGGAAGAATAAGGTATTCGAGGCCGAGACAACGACTTCTGATGATATATTCAAACATAACATGTAGAAAATGAACAAGATGATCGAGGTCTTGAGATACGGGGAACGTGAAGATTGCAAGCAATTGAAGGCTTGAGAATCAGCATATCAAATGAAGAAGTTCGTTGTTGCGAAGACAGTGAAGAGTAATATGATTTCGTGGCTATACAACTCGGATCTTAAGGTATGTATTGTGAAATGGGAGCATGGGATTCAATACTTTAGTTGCATTGCTGATGTGCCTTTGATGCCAAGATGGGACGTTTGTACACTTGCCAATAGACATTTCATGAACAGAGGTGACAATCAAATGGCTAATTGATTCTATAGGAATTTAGTTCACGAGGTAAAGTACGGTTCAAGTTTTTCAAGCCTTCGGTGCCTGCACGTAAATATGTGGATGATATGATTCATGCACCAGTTGGAGGAAGTCGATGCTTAATGAAAAGTCACCACGCTCTATACAGAAGGTTCCCATAAAGACATTTCCCGAAAGTCTTTATAAGAAGTTCAACATGTGGTATTATGATAACAAGATCGGAGAGCGCATAACAGTATTGGGATCGAGCTTGAAGAAGGAATTTATTAGGGTGATTGACCCTATGTGGCTAGTTAACCTGTCTAAGTCTGATAACGAAGTTCTTTATAAGAACTGGATCAGATGGGCGGACGTCAAAGACAGTGAGTAGGCTATGCAATTCCAATGTGTTATTCGCGTTTGTTATGCATTTGGAATTCATAGTTGTGCGGATTGGAAAACTAGCCGATATAAGAGGTAGATGATAAAGAGCTCGAGACGAGGGGGATTTTGTTGATGCACGGTTTTGCATCTCGGTCTTTGCGTAACATATTTTGGGATTAGAGTAATGTAAATAATGGTATTTTGATAATTGTGTGCATATTCTCTATATGTAAGGCACATTCGTTAGAGTAGATAATAACGAATGTGTTCCCTTGTTATTAGTGCTCATTCGTTAGGGAATGTTAAAGAATGAGACTAACGTATATGTTTATTCGTCATGTTAGAGAATTGGGTTAATGTATTGATAGAGAATGTGGCTCATTCATTAGGGCATGCCATACGAATGAGATAATCATCTATATATACCATGTAAGTTTATTCTGATAGACGATTATCATTTATTCCCAATCTCGTACTGTTACTCTGTTGGATTTCTCTCTCAACACACACACTTACACACAGTTAAAGTAAACCTAATCCTAATCGTATTATCATATCAAAGACTAGATCTGTATTGTATACATTCGTGTTCAATCAGATCAGGTTTTCTCACCGAAAAATGATTTTTGAAGAACGAAGCGGAACTAAGGAACCAGAAGGCTTCCTTGCAAAACATCGAAAAACAAGTAGGTAAGTTAGCCCAGATACTTCCCGAGAGACAACCTGGAGGACTCCCGAGTAACACGGTTACAAACCCAAACGCTCAAGCCAATGCCATAACTCTAAGAAGTGGTAGAACTGCTGCAAATAACTCACAAGTCACACCTATCCAATTTGAAGGTGAGACTGAGGTTCTTAGCACACGAAACGATCAACCAAACCAAATCTAACTAATCCTGAACCTGTCAAAGAACCTATGAAACCATATGTTTCACCAATTCCTTATCCAACCCAACTGAAGAAGGAAAAGATGGAGGCACAATATGGCAAATTCCTAAAACTTGGTAAGCAGTTGTGTATTAACCTTCCAGTTATAGAAGCCATTTCCCAAATGTTAAAACATGAAAAGTTCTTATAGGAGGTTCTCTCCAAAAAAATGGAAGCTGGAAGAACTATCACACGTGATACTCAGTGAATGCTCTGCCATTCTCAAGAACAAGTTTCAAAAGAAAATGACTAACCCTAGATTTTTCACTATCCCTTTCTTGATAGGAGACTTGTTTGTCAGCAATGTCTTAGCCAACCTAGTTTCAAGCATCATATTAAAGCCTTATACGGTCTTCTCCAAGCTAGGACTTGAAGAACCTACTCTGACACGCATGAACATTCAGCTAGCCGATAGATCAGTGAAATACCCAAGAGGCATAGTTGAAAACATAATAGTCAAGATCGACAAATTTGTCTTTCCAGTCGACTTCGTGTTTATAGAAATGGATGAAGACAATTATGTACCCCTTATCCTAGGAAGACCATTTTTAGCTACCGCTACAACACTCATAGATGTTTGCACTGTCAACCTGTAGCACCCCGACTTAAGCGAAAACGCCTGAGTGTGAAGTACAAATTGTTCAAAACACATGTGGCACTATTACGTGGAAATATTATCATTAATTCATTCAAAGCATTCAAGTACACAAGATTGGAACATAAATAAATACATAACAAATAAAACATCTCAATATTTATTTTAAGATACCTTATGTCTAGTGTCTTCGTTGTGACATTCGTCAAATTCGGGTCTCTTTTTGTATTTGTTTTGTAACATTTTATTATCTAAACTGGCCCGTTTTTTAAACCGAAACTTATGATATATAAAATATTGGATTTCTATGTTACTAAATCATTCTCATTTGTTCAATTTGAAAAACCCCTTTTACGGATTCGAAAATGCCTTTAAAACGATCAAATTACATCATAAACGAACTTCCGGGACGAGTAACGAACCACACAAGACGAGCTGGGCCAACCCACCCCACCCTGAACATGTCGCGCCGCGCCACTAGGGTAGGTAGGTAGGTGAGGTCGCACGGCACCTAGAGGGGTCTGCAACATTTTTGACGAATTTTGTTGTCTTGTGTCTTGTCTTGATCCAATTTGAATGCAAACTCTTGTTATTTACACCCATATTTGACCCTTATCCTTACCCTATATATACACCACCATTTCCATTCATTTTCCCCTGCTACATCTCCAAATTCTCTCTCAAACTTCAAAGATTCAAGGTTGTTATTTTAGTGTTCTTGAATGTTTGACTTCCAAAAGTCAAACTGAGTTAAATCTTTCATTCTATTTAGCTTATGTCTTATTAATACTTGAATATGGTGGAACAACATATATATAATATACACCCTTTGTTACCTTTGGTAGTTACTTCTCCAATCCCGGTTGGTGAGGTTTCGGACCTTGTAAGGCAAGGCTACATGGAGGACTTCGTGTCCTTGATATATATATATATATATATATATATATATATATATATATATATATATATATATATATATATATATATATATATATACTTATATAACTTGTTTTTACATATTAATCATGCTTAACTTCTGCTTATTTTAGTTTGTTTGTCATATTTACAAGTTCCATGGTTATGGTATCTAAGAGTCTAGCCTAGGTTTAACCGTAAATAGCTCTAGACCGTAAACCGAACTTTTGTTTAAAGACTTTATTGTTAACTTTTTAGTTGTAAAACTTAAGTATAATTATTTATAAATTATTATACAAGTTCTTTGATATTTTGGCATGTGGAAACCATCTATGAACTTAATGTGAGATAGAAACCAAACTGAACTAAAGCAATTTTCACTCGCTTAAGACACACAAGTGTGTTTTTAGCTATCAAGACTTGTATAAATCTTTAAAAATACTTTATAAACTGATTTTAATTATTTTCTTAAGTACTTGGAAATGTTGGATTCGACTTGATCTTATAACAAAGTTGGACCGACAAAACGAATACTCGCTTAACGTGCGTTGTTAGTTCTAAAACAATAGAACTACATACTTGGTTAAGTATTATTAGATTTTAACGAGTTATTATTTTGGAAAGTTGACTTTGGGTTTGACCAATTGTTAAGACCCGAACCGACAACCCGAACACTTGTTAAAACCCGTTTTAGTATCTTTATTTTAAAGGGACTTGTTTTCTTACATTTTTCCCACATAATTACTTAACATAGGTTGAGTAAATATTAAGGTTAGATACTTTAACCCGGTTTCGAGCAAACTTACATTTTTAAAGGATTATTATTATAAGTTCTTAAATAGTTACGTTTTAAACCTTGAACTTTAAATTGTTAACTTTTCTCAACATGTGTTTTATTAAAGGACTTTCAAGACAACCTTCCTAATTCAAGGCTTTCTTTTATTTAGGCTCTGTTCGTTAAAACCCGTCATTCTGGTTAAACTTCAAATGATCCATCTTTCAAGTTTATTACTTGAACGTGTTTTCCATCTTTCGTTTTGGGGTTATATTTCATACTTATTCAAATTAAATGCTTTATACTTGAGCCATAACCCATAAACGTTATTGTATACTTTACTTAAATAAATGCTCGATTTGGTGTTCTATGCTTACATGATTACATGCTTATGTGTTTACCGCTTTTGGAAGGTTGATTCATAAATCCTTGAACTATCTGGTATTCTATTATAGCGCGGTTCCATTAATGTATTCTTATTAACGACCTCATGAAATCTGAATCTATTTGGTATCCCCTTATACACTATGCCGCTAATGTATTCTTATTAGTGACCTCATATTATCCAAATTATTGCTATTTATTTATTGTTTTGTATACAAGATTGTGGCTTTTCTTATCATATACCTATATTCTCAAAACTATGAATTGCTCACCAACCCTTATGTTGATAAACCTTATTTTATGAAATGTTACAGGTTTGCATCTAGGTTGACTCGAGATCATGGTGAAAACGTGGTCAAGACCTTTAGGATATTAGAAAAATGAACAATATTTAATTTGCTATATTTTGTTATATTTTGTTGTGACTACCTTATTGATATTGTTATGTGACATTTTTGATGTTGTGAAATTAAACGAGTTTGTTAATTATTGTCGCTTTAATTAGTGTCATACACTTATGGTCAATTGTTACACCTCGGCATGTTCCGCCGCCTTTGGTCGGGGTGTGACGGATTGGTATCAGAGCCATGACTATAAGATAGGTGATTAGACGTAGCGACCTAGTATGGTTATGCTTAGGGTCCTATACGTGTGCTTATACGTGTTTACTCTATTTTGATTGTTCATATCGCATGTTTATTTATAAACTTGTTTATAATTCACAAATATCATAAATGTTCACATACACACACTTTCATAGTATTTCCAAGGTATCCTTACCTTAAAACAAAAAAAGTAGATTTTCATTGTGTTTTATGGATTACAAGATTAACTTGGATCCCGTTGGTTCAAATCCCTTAAAGGTTTCGTTTATATCGGGTTTGTAGCCATCATAGAAAATGAGACATTATAAAACGACCATTTGACTAAAAGATTCCAAGAATCGAAGGTGAATTACTTACCTAGGATGGTTGGATTATAGTGCTCGTTTTCTAGGCCACAAACCGTGTTATACATGTCAATACTTTAAGTAGTCGAATGCGAGCGTTCCGGGTCGCCATCCTAATTTTTGGTGTTAAAACAATAGAACTACGGTGGTTCGTAGACTAGTGTTTTGACATGACGTTGTCTCCCCGATTTATTGTGTTATTATCGTTATTTGAGCCGAAAACCTGAAAAAGTCGCGGTGGTTCGTTCACATATTTAGACTCCAATGTGGTGTTTTATAAAATATTTTTAGTGTCGGAATATCAAATCATGGTGGTTCATGTACAATTTTCGACTCTATAAATCTCAAATTTTAAAGCTTTAACCTCTCAAGAAAATCATTTACGTTTTGTTTTCAGTTTTGGTATTTATATACAAAGTTATATATATTATCTAACACTAACACGTCCTCATACTAACTCTAGGATTCACAATCAAAAAATTGAAATCTTATTTTTATTTTATACACCCTTATGTTCATTTCTCTTTACCTCAAACTTATTCCATTTCTTTATAATCTTTTAGCATGCCTCTGGTTAGCCGTCATATGCGCAAGAACTCCAACCGACGAATGGCCGCTTTCATCGTCAAGCAAATGGCCGCTGTGATTCCCGAACTTGTAACCCAAATCCAAGCTACCCAACCTCCACCCGTTGAACCTAGACCCGCATCCTACTCGTATAAGCAATTTACTAGTGCCAACCCAACCGAGTTTTTGGCTACGAACTGTGCGACTACCTTGTTGCAATGGTTCGAGTCCATGGAGAATGTATTCCGACACAGCGAATGCCCCGATGTGAAAAAGACAAATTTCACTTCGAGCGTGTTTAGAAAAGCCACTCTAACATGGTGGGGTAGTGTTATGCATCTCCAAGAGTCGGAAACGGCTATGGCTCTTCCATGGGCCGATCTCAAGGCACTTATGATGAAGAAATTCTGTCCCAAACAAGAGCTCCAAAAGCTCGAAGAATTTTGGAACCTCAAGCAAGATAGTGGTGATAATGCCACCTACTTACTCTGTTTCCACGAGTTGAGCATTCTTGTCCCTCACTTGGTTACCTCGGCTGAGCGTGAGCATGACAAATACATTGGGGTCCTACCGATGCAAATCCGGGACTCTGTCATGAGTAGCAAACCCGTGAACCTTGAGGAAGCCATCACTTTAGCCGGTGCGCTATCGGAAAATCATGTGAAGGCGGGTACCCTAACCCTCAAGAAGTAAAGTGAGAAAGCCAAGCCCGAACCCGCACCTCAGGCCAAGGTTGAACCCGCACCATAAGCCATTAACTACTCCAACTCATCCTGTCACAACAACAACAAAAAGAAACCCAAAACCAATCACCGAAACTATGCCGTTACTCAACCCCAACCACAACAACAAGCCTAAGCTCCACCCCAAACCCGCAGACCCTATACCGGTACTTACCCACTTTGCAACAATTGTCAACGTCACCACCCATTACACTTGCCATGTCGTCAATGCACCATTTGTAACTGCTTTGGTCATCTCAATACCTCATGTCGATCCGCACAACCAACTCAACCCAATCAACCAAGAACCACTCCTCCAAACTCCCAAAACCGATATGCACCCTACCCACAACACCAACCCCAACAACCCTAAGCTTGCTTCAATTGTGGTGATCCTAACCATTTCCGCAACAATTTCCCACGTTTAACCTTTGCAAACCAAGCCCAAACCATGACAGTACCATACTACCAAACCCAAGCTTACCAAGTCCAAACCTACCAACCCCAACTTCCCCAACACAATGCGCCACTCATCCAAGCCATACAAGCACCACCTCTTCCTCCACCACAAGTACCTCAAGTCAACCATGGAAATCAAGGGCTGGCTTTCATGATGAATGCAAATCAAGCTCAAGTGCCAAACGATGTCGTAAATGGTATGTTTTTGGTGACCCATCATTTGGCTTCTATTTTGTTTGATACTGGTGCCGATAGAAGTTTTATTTCTTTGGAATTTGAGTCGAAACTTGCTATGCCTCGAACCAAGCTTTCCTGACCGTTTTCTGTTGAAGTCGCCAATGGCAATTCTATTACCATCAATTTCGTCGTCCGCGATTGTTCTCTCATTCTTTCCAAGCATAAATTCTCCATCGATCTTATCCCGATGCAAATGGAAGTTTCGATGTCATAGTAGGCATGGATTGGTTATCTTTGCACCATGCCGAAGTCGTTTGCTTTGATAAATTCATTCGCATTCCGCTCTTCAATGGTAAAATTCTTAAAGTCTTCAGCAACACTACTTCTAGGAGGTTAAATCTTATGCCGTGCTCTCAATCGCAAAAGTACTTACGCGAAAAGTGCGTTCCATTTCTAGCTCTCGCGGTGATAAAAGACAAAAAGGAAAAGAAAATCCAAGATACTTCTATAGTTCGTGATTTCCTCGATGTCTTTCCCGATGATGTCACCAGTCTTCCGCCCGTTCGTACGATTGAATTCCGAATCGATCTTGTGCCCGGCGAGATGCCCGTGGCCAAGGCTCCTTATCGTTTAGCCCCGTCGGAAATGCAAGAATTATCAAACCAACTCGAAGAACTTTCCGATAAAGGTTTCATTCGTCCAAGATCTTCTCCTTGGGGCGCTCCCGTTATCTTAGTGAAAAAGAAGGATTGTTCTTTTCACATGTGCGTCGATTATCGAGAACTTAACAAACTCACTATCAAAAATCGTTATCCTTTGTCACGAATCGACGACCTATTCGACCAACTTCAAGGAGCAACTTGTTTCTCCAAAATCGATCTTCGATCGGGTTACCATAAATTGCGTGTTTGCGAAGAAGACATTCCGAAAACCGCCTTCCGTACTCGATATGGACATTTCGAACTTTTGGTTATGCCCTGTGGGTTAACAAATGCACCTGCGGTGTCTATGGACCTCATGAACCACGTTTGCAAACCATTCCTTGATAAATTCATCATTGTCTTTATTGATGACATCCTTATCCTTTCTAAATCTAAAGCCGAACATGATCATCATTTGCGTTCCAAATTCTTTAAATGTGAATTTTGGCTAGAGGAATTTCAGTTTTTGGTACATATCGTAAACGACAAAGGTATTCATGTTGATGCCGCTAAAATTGAGGCCGTTAAGGATTGGAAAACTCCAATGACTCCCACGGAAATTCGATCCTTCCTCGGTTTGGCCGGATATTATCGACATTTCATTCGAAACTTTTCCAAGATCTCTTTGCCTCTTACCTCCCTCACTCATAAAGGGAAACCATTCGTTTGGGGTTCGAAGCAAGAGGAAGCCTTTTGTACTCTTAAGGACATGCTTTGTAATGCTCCCGTTCTAACCCTTCTCGATGGAAACGACGATTTTGTGGTATTTTACGATGCATCTCATCAAGGCCTTGGTTGTGTACTCATGCAACGAGGTCAAGTCATCGCTTACGCATCAAGACAACTAAAGGTCACTTAAATTTTATCCATGTTTAGGCTATACCCCCAACTAGGGTCTAAGCCATAATAATAATATACTTAAGCGGAACCCCTACGTTACACAGGTACTTAGATTTGGATGCTTAAAGTTGGTTTAGCATCACTTCTACTCCATATCGTGTGTTGGGGCTTAAACCATCGGAACTTCGGGGCTTCAAAACTCGTTCACCGCCTCCCAATGTTAACTACGTGAAAAACAAAGGTGTTTTGGGATGCAAAGTGCAGGGCCCGACTGCACCCTTTGATAGGTAAAGTTTGTGTTTCGTTGCGTATCGTGACGGCTTAATTATTAGGTCGTCGCGTAGCACGATGCCGTGATTTCTCCGGGAATTGCCACGTGCCGACACATGTCACTGATAGTTAACGAGGTCATCGCGTATCGCATGGCACAATGGGTCTGGCCGTCGCATAGAGCAACATCACCGAAACCATGGTTTTCAACTAAGCCCTTCGCGTAGCGCGATGGAATTGATCTTGGTCCATTACGTAGCGCGACGGGTTGGAAAATCATATTTTCACTTTTGGTTCTTATACTTTCATATTTTGTCAAAATGTCTCAAAAGTTTCAAAATGTTAAATAAAAGTTGGCAGGTTCAATAGGGAATCACAAACATGTGGGGAATTAGGGAACCGTGTATTTAAATGTAAAATAATAATACAAAAAATCATTTTACATGTAAAAAACACATTTTTACATCATCTTTTTTGGAATTTTACATATAAACAAATGTAAAAGCTGTTTTCATAAAAAAATTGTAAAATCATCTAAAAAGGGAAAAGAAATATTTTTTTTAGAAAATTAGTTTTTTTATTGGAATATATTCTACATGTATTTATAAGCAAAAGTTTCAGAAAACATTATGCTAAAACTAATTTTTTATATATGAAATCGAACTTTATATTATTTTTTTACATATAAAACGCATAGTTCCCAGTCCCCATTATATTAGGATTTTTGAACTATGGAACTACTCTATCATCCGATTTTTTCTACTTTCACATACTTTTTCATATAGTTTTATTAACGGTGAATTTATATCATCTGATAACCCAAAGCCTCCTAATTCAATCTGTAAGTGTTTTAAATGCTTTGTTTTTGCAAAATTTGACAAAATATGCGATTTATAAATTTCTTTTTTATGTCATCTTATTCTGAAAACAAACTTTGAATAACTTAAGCTTGAAAAAACGGTTTTTTTTCCGATTAGTAATGATAAGACTGTGTGTTGTTGGCTAACTAAAAAATGCATTATGCCCCACCACGCAATTGCTACGTAGACAATGAGTTTTAAGTAACCTGCATGGTAACTATCACGTTGTGAGCCAACTAAAAATTAAAAACTCAAAAAAAACCAAAGAAAAATCTTTGATTGATGCATTGAGATTCAATGCGTTAATGTTAACTAACCGATCCTTTAACGCCTTATTTGCTCGAAACGGGGGCGATGTATCAATCGTTAACATGCTTTCATGGCATGAAAATGCCTTAGACGTGTCTCCACACCAATCTAACAAGCATAACAATTCTATACTATATATTAAAATATACCAATCATTAGATGATGTGTCATTTATTTAAAAATAGTTAATTGGACATAAATATAAGTATTAGTTTTTCCAATAAAGTAAATTAGTTTAGTGAAGTGAAAGACACATTTGATATGTTATGAAAATAATTTCAAAAAGGTGGCACCACCAAACTGAGCACATGACAAGTTCTTGCTTTTATTGATTCTCACTTGAAAACTCTTTTTGAATGCCGACACACAATTTCACTTTCATTCTTCTTTTGAAATCAAATTACTTTTTTGGTAACGGTGTTAAAACAGTGTTACTAAAAACATTAACCAAAAACATTAACCCAGATTTCACCATTTAAAAATGGACTATTCATCTGGGTTAAAAAAGTGTTACTAACTGTTCATAAGTGAGGGAAAATAAAAGAAAGGGGCATCAAAGGCTTCATCCCCGGAAAAAGAGGATCCCTCCACCTTTGCTACCCCTTATAATTGTCTAAGGATCATAGATCCTTTATCCTAGTTACCTACTGTCTAATTACAAGACATCAAATATTCAAACACACAAACACATAAAAAGTGAGCTCGGGCCTTGTCTTAACATTCTTCATTGCCCATCTTCACAACTCCTTCTTCAACTGCAACTCCTTTACCTGCTTAAGTCCTCCAGCCACAGTGTCAGTGCTCCCACCGGTCTCATCCTCACTACCTCCAAGATACATCAAGGCTTGCTTCCACTTTGCCACTTCCCCATGATAACTTATCAAACAAAGGATCACCAACTTCAGCCGCCGTCTAGATCATTGCTTACACACAGGCTTGGCAGCCCACATCTTAGCCTCATTAGTGGTTCGTTTCACCTCCTCCTGGATTGGAGCTTTAAATGTGGATAGTTGATCCTCCATTTGTTTCTTTTCTTTCATCAGCTTGGAGTTGGCTTTGTCCTTAGCAGTGGCCATGGCCCACATTCCGGAGAGAGTAGCCTCCATATCCTTGAAAATCTTTTCACGGTAGCTCCTAGCGGAATCTATGGCATGCATTTAAAGATGAAATGATTTCAAGTTAAAACATCCTCAGAA